>NC_039366.1:174791449-174797121 GCF_003573695.1 Papaver somniferum
TTTTTTTTTTGGATTATTTTCTATGTTGAAATGTAGAATTTAGTTTGGGTCATTGTTTAACTAGACAACCTTTGTTTTTTTTCCTTTTTTTGCGTTACACCTATGGTCCAACCGTCCGGGCCACCCCAACCCACCTAGGTAATTAGTCGAAAAGTTGAAAAATTATTTGGGTATTTCCTAAGAGATCATGATTTATTGTAGTTCGTTATGTTCGGAATGTATATATTAGATTAAAAAGGAAATTAGATAAACATGAAAATATTCATTCCATATCTCATTATACTGCTATAATATATCATTTTTTAGTAATATGGAAATTGAAATATTCAGTGTAAATGCCAAAGAATCGTGATTTAATATAATGATGGAAAACCTAAAAAATTAGAGTTTTCAAATTACACCAAGCATAGAAAAAAAACTAACATAGAGTATTAAGAGGGATTGTTGATATGAAATTGACGAGAGGATCCAAAAACGTCCTAGAATGACGCGACCATTCGCCACAGGTATATTGGATGTCTATATATACATAAGCTTTATACTCATATTTGCTTGTAGCATTCACAATAAGAAAATCCTAAAAGCTTGTAATTTTTGTTTTTTTTTTTTATAATCTTTCATCAGTATAATAGTGATGGATATGTTGCCGGAATTAACTACCGAGATACTTCAGCGCCTCCAAACTACATAAATCGTTTTAGCAAGCAAATGTGTATGCAAAGAATGGAATACTATCCTTGGGGACAAAAGAATTGGATTCCTTTTTGGTATCACACCAAGAATGGGGAAAGACAAAGTTACCCAACTCTTTTATAGAGAGAAAGATTTCAGCCCGATCGTAACAGCCAACAATCATGATGCCCCGAATGATGGAACCCATGATGATTGGACTATGTTGCACCCAATAGTTGGATCTTGCAATGGTCTGGTTTGTTTTTATGTTTCACACCACGGCATACAAGATCCTGTATATATTATGAATCCAGAAATTGGTGACCACCTCCATCTTCCACAACTATGCATCCCAATTGCAACAAATCAAGTATTTTCGTGGTATCCACGATACAAGGTAATTGGGGGTTTCGGATACTGTCAACGTACCAATGAGTACAAGGTAGTTCGAATTCACATGGATGGTAAAGTCCAAATACACACTTTAGGAGACAAGAGGGGATGGAGGAACATAGCATGGGAGATTCCTTATACTTTTCAGAGTTCAGGTGTGTAGGCACACGGTTGTATTTTTTGGATAGATTGTTCTCAACAAGATATTGGCATAATATCTTTCAATTTGGACACCGAGACGTTCCATCAACATTTGCCACCCCCGCATCATATTCCTGGGAGTAAATTTTGGATAAATACTTACCCATCACTTGGGATGGTCATGTTCGGAGTTCGCATTTTATTTTACTACATCCATGAGGGAATTGATCGGCCCCAAATAGATTTTTGGGCTCCCATTTCCAAAGAAAATATTCATACATGGGCACCTGGTGGGGAATGGAATTGGAATTATGAGATAAGCATTTTCTTTAAAGAGGATGAATGGCCGACTCATAACCCGATAGCCTTTATAATAACAAGGAACTCTTATTTTGGCAGAATAGGTGTTTATTGCGTTACAATACACTCACCAGAACTTGGACGGAAATTTGGGGGGCACTACCGTGGGAAACAAGGGTTGCAATTATTCCTCACATGAGGAGCGCTGTCTCGTTGAAGAATTTTGGTGTACAATCAGAAACGTGTACTCATGATGTCCATGCCACTAACACATTCCTTGGGTTACCTATGTAGTTTTTTTTTCTTGTAGTTGTGTTGTTTTTTGTTTTTTTTTTGTATTTGTATTTGGATTTTTTTCCTATGTACAATTTATTCCTTGGGTATGTAGCTTTTTTTTCTCTTGTAGTTGTGTTTTTTTTTTGGATTATTTTCTATGTTGAAATGTAGAATTTAGTTTGGGTCATTGTTTAACTAGACAACCTTTGTTTTTTTTCCTTTTTTTGCGTTACACCTATGGTCCAACCGTCCGGGCCACCCCAACCCACCTAGGTAATTAGTCGAAAAGTTGAAAAATTATTTGGGTATTTCCTAAGAGATCATGATTTATTGTAGTTCGTTATGTTCGGAATGTATATATTAGATTAAAAAGGAAATTAGATAAACATGAAAATATTCATTCCATATCTCATTATACTGCTATAATATATCATTTTTTAGTAATATGGAAATTGAAATATTCAGTGTAAATGCCAAAGAATCGTGATTTAATATAATGATGGAAAACCTAAAAAATTAGAGTTTTCAAATTACACCAAGCATAGAAAAAAAACTAACATAGAGTATTAAGAGGGATTGTTGATATGAAATTGACGAGAGGATCCAAAAACGTCCTAGAATGACGCGACCATTCGCCACAGGTATATTGGATGTCTATATATACATAAGCTTTATACTCATATTTGCTTGTAGCATTCACAATAAGAAAATCCTAAAAGCTTGTAATTTTTGTTTTTTTTATTTATAATCTTTCATCAGTATAATAGTGATGGATATGTTGCCGGAATTAACTACCGAGATACTTCAGCGCCTCCAAACTACATAAATCGTTTTAGCAAGCAAATGTGTATGCAAAGAATGGAATACTATCCTTGGGGACAAAAGAATTGGATTCCTTTTTGGTATCACACCAAGAATGGGGAAAGACAAAGTTACCCAACTCTTTTATAGAGAGGAAGATTTCAGCCCGATCGTAACAGCCAACAATCATGATGCCCCGAATGATGGAACCCATGATGATTGGACTATGTTGCACCCAATAGTTGGATCTTGCAATGGTCTGGTTTGTTTTTATGTTTCACACCACGGCATACAAGATCCTGTATATATTATGAATCCAGAAATTGGTGACCACCTCCATCTTCCACAACTATGCATCCCAATTGCAACAAATCAAGTATTTTCGTGGTATCCACGATACAAGGTAATTGGGGGTTTCGGATACTGTCAACGTACCAATGAGTACAAGGTAGTTCGAATTCACATGGATGGTAAAGTCCAAATACACACTTTAGGAGACAAGAGGGGATGGAGGAACATAGCATGGGAGATTCCTTATACTTTTCAGAGTTCAGGTGTGTAGGCACACGGTTGTATTTTTTGGATAGATTGTTCTCAACAAGATATTGGCATAATATCTTTCAATTTGGACACCGAGACGTTCCATCAACATTTGCCACCCCCGCATCATATTCCTGGGAGTAAATTTTGGATAAATACTTACCCATCACTTGGGATGGTCATGTTCGGAGTTCGCATTTTATTTTACTACATCCATGAGGGAATTGATCGGCCCCAAATAGATTTTTGGGCTCCCATTTCCAAAGAAAATATTCATACATGGGCACCTGGTGGGGAATGGAATTGGAATTATGAGATAAGCATTTTCTTTAAAGAGGATGAATGGCCGACTCATAACCCGATAGCCTTTATAATAACAAGGAACTCTTATTTTGGCAGAATAGGTGTTTATTGCGTTACAATACACTCACCAGAACTTGGACGGAAATTTGGGGGGCACTACCGTGGGAAACAAGGGTTGCAATTATTCCTCACATGAGGAGCGCTGTCTCGTTGAAGAATTTTGGTGTACAATCAGAAACGTGTACTCATGATGTCCATGCCACTAACACATTCCTTGGGTTACCTATGTAGTTTTTTTTTCTTGTAGTTGTGTTGTTTTTTGTTTTTTTTTTGTATTTGTATTTGGATTTTTTTCCTATGTACAATTTATTCCTTGGGTATGTAGCTTTTTTTTCTCTTGTAGTTGTGTTTTTTTTTTGGATTATTTTCTATGTTGAAATGTAGAATTTAGTTTGGGTCATTGTTTAACTAGACAACCTTTGTTTTTTTTCCTTTTTTTGCGTTACACCTATGGTCCAACCGTCCGGGCCACCCCAACCCACCTAGGTAATTAGTCGAAAAGTTGAAAAATTATTTGGGTATTTCCTAAGAGATCATGATTTATTGTAGTTCGTTATGTTCGGAATGTATATATTAGATTAAAAAGGAAATTAGATAAACATGAAAATATTCATTCCATATCTCATTATACTGCTATAATATATCATTTTTTAGTAATATGGAAATTGAAATATTCAGTGTAAATGCCAAAGAATCGTGATTTAATATAATGATGGAAAACCTAAAAAATTAGAGTTTTCAAATTACACCAAGCATAGAAAAAAAACTAACATAGAGTATTAAGAGGGATTGTTGATATGAAATTGACGAGAGGATCCAAAAACGTCCTAGAATGACGCGACCATTCGCCACAGGTATATTGGATGTCTATATATACATAAGCTTTATACTCATATTTGCTTGTAGCATTCACAATAAGAAAATCCTAAAAGCTTGTAATTTTTTTTTTTTTTTATAATCTTTCATCAGTATAATAGTGATGGATATGTTGCCGGAATTAACTACCGAGATACTTCAGCGCCTCCAAACTACATAAATCGTTTTAGCAAGCAAATGTGTATGCAAAGAATGGAATACTATCCTTGGGGACAAAAGAATTGGATTCCTTTTTGGTATCACACCAAGAATGGGGAAAGACAAAGTTACCCAACTCTTTTATAGAGAGGAAGATTTCAGCCCGATCGTAACAGCCAACAATCATGATGCCCCGAATGATGGAACCCATGATGATTGGACTATGTTGCACCCAATAGTTGGATCTTGCAATGGTATGGTTTGTTTTTATGTTTCACACCACGGCATACAAGATCCTGTATATATTATGAATCCAGAAATTGGTGACCACCTCCATCTTCCACAACTATGCATCCCAATTGCAACAAATCAAGTATTTTCGTGGTATCCACGATACAAGGTAATTGGGGGTTTCGGATACTGTCAACGTACCAATGAGTACAAGGTAGTTCGAATTCACATGGATGGTAAAGTCCAAATACACACTTTAGGAGACAAGAGGGGATGGAGGAACATAGCATGGGAGATTCCTTATACTTTTCAGAGTTCAGGTGTGTAGGCACACGGTTGTATTTTTTGGATAGATTGTTCTCAACAAGATATTGGCATAATATCTTTCAATTTGGACACCGAGACGTTCCATCAACATTTGCCACCCCCGCATCATATTCCTGGGAGTAAATTTTGGATAAATACTTACCCATCACTTGGGATGGTCATGTTCGGAGTTCGCATTTTATTTTACTACATCCATGAGGGAATTGATCGGCCCCAAATAGATTTTTGGGCTCCCATTTCCAAAGAAAATATTCATACATGGGCACCTGGTGGGGAATGGAATTGGAATTATGAGATAAGCATTTTCTTTAAAGAGGATGAATGGCCGACTCATAACCCGATAGCCTTTATAATAACAAGGAACTCTTATTTTGGCAGAATAGGTGTTTATTGTGTCACAATACACTCACCAGAACTTGGACGGAAATTTGGGGGGGCACTACCGTGGGAAACAAGGGTTGCAATTATTCCTCACATGAGGAGCGCTGTCTCGTTGAAGAATTTTGGTGGACAATCAGAAACGTGTACTCATGATGTCCATGCCACTAACACATTCCTAGGCTTATCTATGTAGCTTTTTTTCTTGCAGTTATGTTTTTTTTTTTTTTTTTTTG